>NW_026057581.1:26145310-26190397 GCF_023721935.1 Panthera uncia
ATATATAGCATTTATATATAATATAATATATATAATATAATATATTATATATATTATATTATATATATTATATTATATTATATTATATATATTATAATATATATATAGCATTTGCCATTTTTTAGTTCCAAATTTCATGTTGAAACACTTGTTCAGAATCTATACCACATTTTTCTCAAAAAACCCTGCCAAAATGGTTATGAAGTTTCAGATTAATCTATAAAATCCTGATTAATCTACAAAGGAACTGATTTTGAACATTGGTAGCACCATTTATCCTAACCATTGCTTGTCACATAATGGATACTTATGATTATTGTACTTTCAGTCTTTCTTTTCCCCACTCATTCACAGTAAATTTTTTTTTAGAAGAAATAGGGAAGGAGCTCATGTTTATTGCATTTTGGCTCTAGGAAGGGTACTTTCACTGATTAATTCCATAAATTCTCCCAAATCCTGTGGGGTAATAATATTTCCCATTTCTCAAATTGGGAGACTTAAAATTTCTCAGCAAAATGAGATCTGAGTTCCAAGATGCAATGCCAAGAGCACCTCTCCTTCCTTTAGCAGCACTAAATCCTCCCTATTCCTCAGTGACCTGGAGGAAGGGCCAGGAGAGCATTCTTTCCATGGGACAGGATCTCAGAGGAATGGATGTCCAGGATTAGAAGGGGAAGGACAAAGACATTGGTCAGCCACATGTACAAAAACTGGACTGGCTACATATTATAAGAGGGAGACAACAAACTCTGTCCCGATTTGTCTCCATTATAATAATTCTACATATGGAATAATACATGCTCTTTATTGACATGCATCAATTTTGCCACCAAGTAGAAATTTCCTAACATTGAGTATTTTTCTAGAATTATTCAGAAGAAAATATACTGTCTTCATTTTGGAAAGTGTAAGCAAAATTTTCAATGCCACCTACCCCCAATGAACCCATAAAAATGCCCATAGAAAGCCAGCTATAAACATATACCAGGTTCAGTGACCCTGAAGCCATTTTATGACAGCATCATTCAAGTAAAAACTTTCTTATATCTGTTCCTTCTCTTACCAACCCTTGACCATGCCCAGATTGGAAACCTAGTACACAAAGTGGAGAAATAGAGAAGAACCAAGCCCATCTTTCCCCACACTGATGCCACTACTACAAGCAGCCTCCAGCCCACCCAAGCTTGGTACAGGGAGTTGAAGCTTTAATACAGTATTGCTTAGAGTTCTATTTATCATTTGGTTGAACATTATAATTTTCTAATTACATTTGCCCTTAAATGTTACAGTATGGGTAGGATTTTCTATTACAAAACAATGAGTAGAGTGTCATGGAGATGGCTTGATTTTTCAGCCAGGAGCAGGAGAAGACAACCTTTAAACTGTAATGAGCAAATTTAAATGGGTAGCAGAAGCACAAAAATGAAAGATGCTTTTGTTATTACATTTCCTAAATCTTGCTTTTCAATGTACTAATTCCACAGTTACCAAAATGCTTCTTGATCATTCAAGTTCACTTACAATCATATCACTAAATAATATGCAGCAGATTCAGAGTGCAAACTCAAAGCTAAAAAAGCTCATTTAGACATCATTGTTTGCAAAACAAATACCTCTTGGGAAGTGGCTCTATCCCTTTCTTCCTGGACTCTTTCCCCTTCCTTTCTTATTTGAGGCTTCCTGGGTGATTCTTATGCCTTTCACTCCTTGCCTGGAGCATTTTGCCAGATATTTAATATGACTTTCCTTCTGAATCCATTTAAGCCGGAATCTCTCCTTCTCCAACTTGAACTGCTTTGCCTTTATGGGAGGTGGGAAGGAAGTCACAGTTTCTGCTATTCTGTATGTCAAAGGAGGCTTGTTTATCCTACTAGTAAAGTCAATAGACAGCTGACTTCCTGCCAAGGACTGCATTCCGGACAAGAAAGCCAAGCTGATAAAAACATTGGTTGCAGGCAATTGTTCTGAAAAGTATGCTTATGGTGCACCTGATAACTACTTTCTTCTGTAAACACACCTACTGAGGAGGAAGTGTGGGTGTTCAATGAACCAAGAAAGTTTGAGTTGCCCTTCACCACCATACTCACAGGAAAATTTTGGTCTTAACAGCCTGGAGACTGTGGAATGGATGTACACTGGCCACTCCAGAAAGATGTGGCATTGGAGAACACACTGACCTATCACAACCCAGGACCTGTGACTACAACAATTTAGGATATGTGGAGTTCTCAGTTAAGGCAGGGTTGGGGTTTCCAATGACTTGTCTCTAATGGCATTTGCCAATTCAATCCTCCTTTGAGGCACTGAGGCTTAAATTACATTCCAATAGCATTCTGACTTTATTCTGTTGAGACCCTGAACACACCTGGAATTGGTTATTTAATATCTATCTTCCCAGAAGGATTTTAGAGAAGGAATAGTAGCCTTTCCCTGGTCGATACATGGCATTCCCTGTCTCTGCTGCTTAGTCAACTCAATAATGAATAAATAAGATTGAAAAACACTACTGAAGTAATCAGAGAATGGCATACTCACAGTTGCTCTTTGTAATTTAGCAAATGGTTGGGTGTAGAGATGAGTTTAAGATCTAGGTCTGGGATTCCTGTCCCTGGTTTTCTATGCTAATCTCCACCACATGCCATTCTTCTCCAGTACTCTTCCAAGGGAAGTGCATGTTTCATGACTTACCACTGGTAAACACAGCATGTCTCCAGATGATCATATGAAGAAAGAAAGAGAAGTGAATTGACCAGAGTATTTCTAAACAGCATACATCATTTCCCTCACTGTATACACTATACAAAGAGCTACAAGGAGAAGAAAGCAAAGCGCTGATTGCAGCAATAATTGGAGGGCAGTTATGTCACTAAAAGAACAAAGCAACATATAAGAGGTATATTTAAATGCAGCTGGTACCAAAACACTCCATACATGTAAATTTTCTGGTAAAAAAAATGCCAAGAACTCAGAGAAAAAAAACCTGAATCATCACATGCCATTCCCTTTGTTCAGTTAGCCTTGACATGCTGACTTGACCGTGGAGAATGAGACCTTCAGTGTAAAACCAAAGACACATCTTCTGAGGCATAACATTCCCACACAAGAGTAATTTAACATCCCGTTGATTTGGATCCTCCAACATCTTACCAAGTGTAATTAACAGAGATTAGAAAATACCTTAGGGGTATTTGTCCTAGAGTATTCAGCTCTCCATTTGGGCCAAATATCCTTTTTTTTTGAAAAGAGATCTTTATTCTAACTTAGCGACTGAACTGGTTTGGCTCAGGTGAAGTTACTCTTCAATGATGGCAACACAGACATAAGTATTTGAAAAAACACCATTGCCTGACCTGTGAAATCTATCTACTAGGCAGATGGAAGAGAAGGGAAATGAGTATGAGCAAACATTCAATACCTGTCTTGCATGAGACACTTTAACATATGTGCCATTTAATTCTGATAATATTCTTGTGAGGTTTTTTTTAAATCATTTTTCCCATTATACAGTAAAGGAAACAGAATCAGGGAGGGTAAGTAGTTTAGCCAGGCAGCAGAGTAGGATTTAAACCCTGACCCCCTGACATCCAAATCAAGCCATGCTCTACCCAGGACTCAATGATTACCTGCTTTACTATTATCAGGCAAATTTTGGGTCAATAAAGCTTTTATTTATCACCATAAGGAAAACTACGTTAACTCAAAAATTGCTATGGTTTACTTACACTTTGATACTTCAATATGTATTTCATGTTTTTTTAAAGCAAAATGCTTTTTAAAAATTATATAAATATCCTGTTAATTTTTCTTTAGCAGGTTGTAAGTTCCTGTACATTTAATGTCCCCATGCTGTTGATGACTTCCCAATATAAGCCTACCTTCTGACATTTGTTTGCCCAGCTTTGATTATTTAGGCTTTCAGACCTATACTCAGAGTAGCTAACCCATGAAAGCATCATTGTTTTACACCAGATTCAGCCTATTATTATTATTATTATTTTAAATGCTTATTTATTTATTTTTGAGAGAGAGAGAGGCAGACCAAGAATCCTAGGAAGTCTCTGTGCTGTCAATGTAGAGCCTGACACAGGGTTCAAACTCACAAACCATGAAATCATGATCTGAACCAAAATCAAGAGTCTGACGCTGAGCCACCAAGGTGCCCCTATTATTATTTTTTTGTTATTATTTTACACACTAGTTCAACTCATTTTCAACCAAGATTTTCATCCCTGACATGATTCAGAACTTTGATTCAAACCTTACAGGGGACAAGATCAGAAGTTACAACTCTCAAGAAAGCTCCAATTAATGACCCTTCCTGACTTCCAAAGAAGTGGAGGGAATAATAAAAACCATTTTGATTGAGGACTGCCTACTGTGAAGCCTAACATTATTATAAGAGGGACTAACAGACTCAAAAACTAACCATGACTCTGAGGTCCCTGATGAGACAGCAGTGAGATGGGTCATGATTTTTTCTGGATGGCAATTGAATTTAAAAAGCAAGATATCTGTACCCTTATGTTCACAGCAGCATTATTCACAGTAGTCAAAAAGGTGGAAGCAACTCAAGTATCCAACAATAGGTACATGAATAAATAAAATGTGACATAACCATGCAATGGAATAGAATATTTCTTGGCTTTAAGAAGGGGAAAATTCTCACATATGCAACAATATGGATTAATCTTGAAGACACTATACTAAAATAAGTCAGCCACAATAGAACCAGTATTGAATGATTTCACTTATATGAGGTTCCTAGAGTGGTCAAATTCAGAGAGACACAAAGTGGAATGGTGGTTCCCAGGGGCTGGAGGAGGTGGGAATGGGGGTTATTGTTTAATGAAATTAAACAATACATAATTTCAGTTTGCAAGATGAAAAGGATTCTGTGGAAGGATGGTGGTGATGGTTGCACAACAATGTAAACACACTGAATGCCACTGAACTGTACACTTAAACATAACATGGTACATTTTATGTTGTGTATATTTTACCACAACTGAAAAAGAAATGCAAGAAGCATTTCTTTCCCTGTTCCTCCACTGAAAAGGTTGGTTATATCATTTGTTTCTGGCCATAGTGCCTGTAGTATATTATGGAAGAACTATTTTTGGTATGCAAAAAACAAACCTTTATTTTGTTCTGGGCTCTGCACTGATTGCCCATATCTTAGACTATATAAATAAGATAATTCTATTCTTAGGAACTAGCAATGTACTTTAAAATAATTGTATTCTGGTAAATATTTAGGTGAATAGTGAAAGGTTAAGAATTAAAAAAAACACTTTTTTACTTTACCTTTGTTTAACAAAATTCTTTATTTAATGGTTTTTTCCCATGTATTGTAAACATTAGCCATCTATAATCAGTAAAAGAAATGAGGCTTCTGGTAATCATTCTGGTTTTCTTTAAGCATCTCCCCTTGTCTTTAGTTGAGAGGGAGTCATGTGGCATTAGGGTAGGTGTAGCTCACAGGGGCATGGGTTGTGACAGTTCTGTCCCCCTTTCCTCCTTCCCAAGGCATCTGAGCCCATCTTTGTCCCAGCTGTCCCATGTTCCCTGGCTATGACCCCTGTGTGTCTCCTGTTACTGAAGGGACATGATATCCTGGCTTCAGAAAGCTCATCCACTCATAATACGCTATCCCTCCCAGGGACATTGTGTTCTCAAAGAGGGGCCACAGACCTTTTGCACACCAATGTGAATATGCTTAACACCACTAAACTGTACCCTTAAAATGTTTAGATACTAAATTTTATGCTATGTGGGTTTTTTTAACCAAAAATTAAAAAAAAAAGTATTTAAAGAGACAGAGAGAGGCCATTAGAAGAAGGAAACCCAATAAATAATGAAGACTAGAGGTAGAAATTTAGGCATGAAATTACAGGCCAGTGAGAGAGAATTATCATTTGTGACAGGAATGTTGTTTACAGGCATCCCTCTTATCCATCTTATACCCTGTGAATATGCCTCCCTGTGTGTGATGGAGGCAGGACGTGGGGTTGGTAGGAGGGATAATTCTGGGAAACTACTATTTTGCCTGGGAGAGGCTCAAGGGGAGAGAATGGAGGCTCCTGGCTCAGTTAGGCAAGGAATCAGTAATTTTGCAGTAAGCACACCAAAGCTTCTGGGAGGAATAAGTGTACCCTGAACCAGTATCTGCCCAGGGCCCTCCTCCAATTCTTAGGTGGGTCTCCTCAGACTTCTATTCAATTCCTCCCTGAGCTCTGGAAGTCTAATGAAAACCACAGCAGCAGAGAGATTGGAAAGAGAAGCTTCTGTACCTTTCCCGGCCATTTCCCCTTGAAGGCTGTGTAGGTCTTCGCTCAGGTGGGTTGACAGCCAATCAAGTCCACATTTTAGAGATGAATTCTACTTCTCTCTGTTCTCATCTTTTATTTGTCCAGTCCTTTTTATCATTGCCCCTGTCTTCAGGACAAATCCCACAGAGTTCCCCTAAGCCTTGAGAAATACAAAATGAAGCCACAAGTAGAAACTTGACATGGTGAAACAGAGGGGTGAAGTTCCTGAGAGGGCCTGAGGGTGCAGCCACAGGGAAGAACACGCAGGGACAGCCTTAATGGTGTGTGTGTACACAGCTGGCTGCCTGGATCCAACATGGTGAGAGTCAATGGCTGAGGTGGTGGTCATCCATTAGATATAATTGATAATGACTTTCAGTTGGTACTAGAAATGGAGCAATCCTCAGGAATCCAGAACCGTCACTGCTGGCAGAATTCTAAGTAAACAGTAACAACACCGAGTTGTGTGGGTGGCAATTAATCAAGGCAGTCAGTGAGTTCTACTTACAGAATCTCTTCTGTTCCTTTCTTCCTGTCCCCACCCATTGGCATGATTTCCTTGGGGAATTTTTTTTTCTTCCTGGAGCTTGGGTTATGTACACATACATACAGTAGGTCAAATGCCAACAAGTTGACTCCAGGTTATGTATCCCTGTCATTGACGGTACAGGACATGGAATCCATCGCCCTGAGTACTAGACCGGGGTTGAACATTTATTGGCCACGTGACCTTAGATATTTAACTTCTGTTTCTTGACTGGAAACATTCAGACAATGACATCTCTTTTACCTACCTCACATATGTGTGAAAGCATTTTAGCCTCTTCCACAAATGTTAAGCCTCCCAGGAAGGGAGCATGGTGTTAATGGCTGTGCTGAAGGTTTGAACAGCAAATTCAACATTCATATATATATATATATATATATGTATATATATATATATATATATATATACAGAGAGAGAGAGAGAGGAGTAGATACTAAGAGTTTTTTATAGTTCTTAAAAATTGTTCGGATTCAAGAAAATAATTTTTAACGTTGGTTAAATAACATTGGAAAAATTTACATTTGAAAATCAGGGTTGAAAAGCACTTAAGCAAAACACACTTATGATTTAACTGAATCAGAAACATTGTAAAACCAGAGAATTCTGGGGTCTAGTCAAATCTGACTGTTCTTTAGTTCTAGAAATGTCTGCCTCTTGCTTAGCAACAGGCACTTGTATTTAAGTGAGAAGGCCATGCTCTTCTGCTTTGTCACTGAATAGGGTCTCTTCTTTAAAAATCTCAGCAGATGTTGGACTTGAGTTACATATTCCCATTGTACAGAGTGGTTTACATATAAAGAAATCAGGTTTTTCTCCCCAGTTTATAGATGTTACACCTTAAGTCCAGCACTCTGACCCCTGATCAATTACTGGAAACAGCAACAGCTGATCACTGCACAAAGAAATTAACAGTTTAGAAATGAAATCGCAGACTAACCGTGACTTATTTAACGTTTATTTATTTTTGAGAGAGAAAGAGAGAGAGAAAGAGAGAGCATAAGTGGGGAGGGGCATCGAGAGAGGGAGACACAGAATCCGAAGCAGCCTCAGGCTCTGGGGTGTCAGCACAGAGCCCAATGCAGGGCTCAAACCCACAAGTGGTGAGATTATGACCTGAACCAAAGTCAGACACTTAACCAACTGAGCCACCCAGGTGCCCCTAACCATGATTTATTTAATTTAAACATGAGTTTCATTCACTTTGTTCTTTGAACAGAATCTATCACTCTGAACCTAGTACAACCTGGTACAAGGACTATCAGCCTTTCGTTTGCCTTCTTCCACCCATTGTTGATATAAATTCATGAAGGGCAGGGTTCTGTGGTCTACTTTTTTTTTTCTCACAGCTCTTATAATTGAAATTTGCATGTAGTAGATACATAATATACCCTTGTTGACTAATTAATATATCTACTGTTTAGTGAATTCTTAATATATATCAGGCAATGTGCTAGATCAGATACATATAATTCCTCACTTATTGCTCAGAACTGCCCTATGTGCCAGATGTTAGCAGATGAGGAAATAAAACTTAGGTTAGTTTATTTGCCCAAGGGCCATAGAGCTAGAGAGTAGCAAAGTCTAGGCTTTCTTCTCCCCCCCCCCCTTTTTTTTTGGTTGCCCTTCTGATACTGTACAGAAATTGTAAAAAAATATTTGGGGTTTTTCTAAAACCTTGGCTTTGAATACTCCAGAGAAGTGATGGGATGGCTGGGAGAGGATCATCAGAGTAGAACCTGCAGAGCAGCATCTAACTTCTTCTCAGTGTCCTCATAAGTCACCAATCTTGTCTGTTATTATAGTTTTTGAACTATGCCCCGGACCATTTGGGCTTCAGGGATATGTTTTAGTGGTTCTGCAAACATTCTTTTCCAATTCAAATTTGAAAAATACATTTTTTAACTGTTTCAAAGCCATAGAAAAGAGCATGTGTCCTCAAATTCATCAGCCATATTTAATAATACAATGGTTTGGAGTATGGGTGTAAGTTTTTTCTCTCAAAACACTTTTAAAAATTTCTTTCTCCCAATACCTGTATTTAAATTTTACCTTGTTATTCATATATCAGTGATTAATAAGTATAATCCTGCATTGATCTTTCTTTAGGTGGAGACCTGTGGATGCTCAGGCCCCAGAAAGTCAAACTTCACCTGCATGGCCCACGGGCATTCCCTCAATTAAAGGCCAGGAAAAGTACAGACCATCATCTGGGGTAAGCATTTATCAATGCATAATCATTTCCTAATAATAAGTGAACCCAAAACAGCCTGTATTCCTAATAAGAGACAAGAGTCATAGGTACTTTTAAGCATAGGTTGGAATTTTTTTGTCTGTGATATACAAGATGGAATTATTATAAATTTGGATATTGGGATACTTCTATTTCAATATTAAGTAGTAATCTTTCAACATTTTCTTTTTTTTTTCAATATATGAAGTTTATTGTCAAATTGGTTTCCATACAACACCAGGTGCTCATCCCAAAAGGTGCCCTCCTCAATACCCATCACCCACCCTACCCTCCCTCCCACCCCCCATCAACCCTCAATTTGTTCTCACTTTTTAACAGTCTCTTATGCTTTGGCTCTCTCCCACTCTAACTCTTTTTTTTTTTTTCTTCCCCTCCCCCATGGGTTTCTGTTAAGTTTCTCAGGATCCACATAAGAGTGAAACCATATGGTATCTGTCTTTCTCTATATGGTTTATTTCACTTAGCATCACACTCTCCAGTTCCATCCACGTTGCTACAAAAGGCCAGATTTCATTCTTTCTCATTGCCACGTAGTATTCCATTGTGTATATAAACCACAATTTCTTTATCCATTCATCAGTTGATGGACATTTAGGCTCTTTCCATAATTTGGCTATTGTTGAGAGTGCTGCTATAAACATTGGGGTACAGGTGCTCCTATGCATCAGTACTCCTGTATCCCTTAGGTAAATTCTTAGCAGTGCTATTGCTGGGTCATAGGGTAGATCTATTTTTAATTTTCTGAGGAACCTCCACACTGCTTTCCAGAGCGGCTGCACCAATTTGCATTCCCACCAACAGTGCAAGAGGGTTCCCATTTCTCCACATCCTCTCCAGCATCTATAGCCTCCTGATTTGTTCATTTTGGCCACTCTGACTGGCGTGAGGTGATATGTGAGTGTGGTTTTGATTTGTATTTCCCTGATAAGGAGCGACGTTGAACATCTTTTCATGTGGCTGTTGGCCATCCGGATGTCTTCTTTAGAGAAGTGTCTATTCATGTTTTCTGCCCATTTCTTCACTGGGTTATTTGTTTTTTGGGTGTGGAGTTTGGTGAGCTCTTTATAGATTTTGGATACTAGCCCTTTGTCTGATATGTCATTTGCAAATATCTTTTCCCATTCCGTTGGTTGCCTTTTAGTTTTGTTGGTTGTTTCCTTTGCTGTGCAGAAGCTTTTTATCTTCATAAGGTCCCAGTAATTCATTTTTGCTTTTCATTCCCTTGCCTTTGGGGATGTGTCGAGTAAGAGATTGCTACGGCTGAGGTCAGAGAGGTCTTTTCCTGCTTTCACCTCTAGGGTTTGGATGGTTTCCTGTCTCACATTCAGGTCCTTTATCCATTTTGAATTTATTTTTGTGAATGGTGTGAGAAAGTGGTCTAGTTTCAACCTTCTGCATGTTGCTGTCCAGTTCTCCCAGCACCATTTGTTAAAGAGACTGTCTTTTTTCCATTGGATGTTCTTTCCTGCTTTGTCAAAGATGAGTTGGCCATACATTTGTGGGTCTAGTTCTGGGGTTTCTATTCTATTCCATTGGTCTATGTGTCTGTTTTTATGCCAATACCATGCTGTCTTGATGATGACAGCTTTGTAGTAGAGGCTAAAGTCTGGGATTGTGATGCCTCCTGCTTTGGTCTTCTTCAAAATTACTTTGGCTATTCGGGGCCTTTTGTGGTTCCATATGAATTTTAGGATTGCATGTTCTAGTTTCGAGAAGAATGCTGGTGCAATTTTGATTGGGATTGCATTGAATGTGTAGATAGCTTTGGGTAGTATTGACATTTTGACAATATTTCTTCTTCCAATCCATGAGCAGGGAATGTCTTTCCATTTCGTTATATCTTCTCAATTACCTTCATAAGCTCTCTATAGTTTTCAGCATACAGATCTTTTACATCTTTGGTTAGATTTATTCCTAGGTATTTTATGCTTCTTGGTGCTATTGTGAATGGGATCAGTTTATTTGTCTTTCTGTTGCTTCATTGTTAGAGTATAAGAATGCAACTGATTTCTGTACATTGATTTTGTATCCTGCAACTTTGCTGAATTCATGTATCAGTTCTAACAGACTTTTGGTGGAGTCTATCGGATTTTCCATGTATAATATCATGTCATCTGCAAAAAGCGAAAGCTTGACTTCATCTTTGCCAATTTGGATGCCTTTGATCTCCTTTTGTTGTATGATTGCTGATGCTAGAACTTCCAACCTATGATAAACAACAGCGGTGAGAGTGGGCATCCCTGTCGTGTTCCTGATCTCAGGGAAAAAGCTCTCAGTTTTTCCCCGTTGAGGATGATGTTAGCTGTGGGCTTTTCATAAATGGCTTTTATGATGTGTAAGTATGTTCCTTCTATCCCGACTTTCTCAAGGGTTTTTATTAAGAAAGGGTGCTGGATTTTGTCAAAGGCCTTTTCTGCATCGATTGACAGGATCATATGGTTCTTATCTTTTCTTTTATTAATGTGATGTATCACATTGATTGATTTGCGAATGTTGAACCAGTCCTGCATCCCAGGAATGAATCCCACTTGATCATGGTGAATAATTCTTTTTATATGCTTTTGAATTCGATTTGCTAGTATCTTCTTGAGAATTTTTGCATCCATATTCATCAGGGATATTGGCCTGTAGTTCTCTTTTTTTACTGGGTCTCTGTCTGGTTTAGGAATCAAAGTAATACTGGCTTCATAGAATGAGTCTGGAAGTTTTCCTTCCCTTTCTATTTCTTGGAATAGCTTGAGAAGGATAGGTATTATCTCTGCTTTAAATGTCTGGTAGAACTCCCCTGGGAAGCCATCTGGTCCTGGACTCTTATTTGTGGGAAATTTTTGATAACCGATTCAATTTCTTCGCTGGTTATGGGTCTGTTCAAGCTTTCTATTTCCTCCTGATTGAGTTTTGGAAGAGTGTGGGCGTTTAGGAATTTGTCCATTTCTTCCAGGTTGTCCAATTTGTTGGCATATAATTTTTCATAGTATTCCCTGATAATTGTTTGTATCTCTGAGGGATTGGTTGTAATAATTCCATTTGCATTCATGATTTTATCTTTTTGGGTCATCTCCTTTTTCTTTTTGAGAAGCCTGGCTAAGGGTGTCAATTTTGTTTATTTTTTCAAAAAACCAACTCTTGGTTTCGTTGATCTGCTCTACCGTTTTTTAAGATTCTATATTGTTTATTTATGCTCTGATCTTTATTATTTCTCTTCTTCTGCTGGGTTTAGGCTGCCTTTGCTGTTCTGCTTCTATTTCCTTTAGGTGTGCTGTTACATTTTGTATTCGAGATTTTTCTTGTTTCTTGAGATAGGCCTGGATTGTGATGTATTTTCCTCTCAGGACTGCCTTCGCTGCATCCCAAAGCGTCTGGATTGTTGTATTTTCATTTTCGTTTGTTTCCATATATTTTTAAATTTCTTCTCTAATTGCCTGGTTGACCCACTCATTCTTTAGTAGGGTGTTCTTTAACCTCCATGCTTTTGGAGGTTTACAGACTTTTTCCTGTGGTTGATTTCAAGCTTCATAGCATTGTGGTCTGTAAGTATGCATGGTATAATTTCAGTTCTTGTAAACTTATGAAGGGCTGTTTTGTGACCCAGTATGTGATCTATCTTGGAGAAGGTTCCATGTGCACTCGAGAAGAAAGTATATTCTGTTGCTTTGGGATGCAGAGTTCTAACTATATCTGTCAAGTCCATCTGATCCAATGTATCATTCAGGGCCCTTGTTTCTTTATTGACCGTGTGTCTAGAGGATCTATCCATTTATGTAAGTGGAGTGTTAAAGTCCCCTGCAATGACCACATTCTTATCAATAAGGTTGCTTATGTTTATGAGTAATTGTTTTATATATTTGGGGGCTCCGGTATTCGGCGCATAGACATTTATAATTGTTAGCTCTTCCTGATGGATAGACCCTGTAATTATTATGTAATGCCCTTCTTCATCTCTTGTTACAGCCTTTAATTTAAAGTCTAGTTTGTCTGATATAAGTATGGCTACTCCAGCTTTCTTTTGGCTTCCAGTAGCATGATAAATCGTTCTCCATCCCCTCACTCTCAATCTAAAGGTGTCCTCAGATCTAAAATGAGTCTCTTGTAGACAGCAAATAGATGGCTCTTGCTTTTTTATCCATTCTGATACCCTATGTCTTTTGGTTGGTGCATTTAATCCATTTACATTCAGTGTTATCATAGAAAGATACGGGTTTAGAGTCATTGTGATGTCTGTATGTTTTATGCTTGTAGTGATGTCTCTGGTACTTTGTCTCACGCGATCCCCCTTAGGATCTCTTGTAGGGCTGGTTTCGTGGT
Source organism: Panthera uncia (assembly GCF_023721935.1). Classification (NCBI taxonomy): domain Eukaryota; kingdom Metazoa; phylum Chordata; class Mammalia; order Carnivora; family Felidae; genus Panthera; species Panthera uncia. Next base: position 26,158,722 of record NW_026057581.1, read on the forward strand.
GACAAATTCCTTCAGTTTTTGTTTGTTTGGGAAGACCTTTATCTCTCCTTCTATTCTAAATGACAGACTTGCTGGATAAAGGATTCTCGGCTGCATATTTTTTCTGTTTAGCACAATGAAGATCTCATGCCAATCCTTCTGGCCTGCCAAGTTTCAAAAGAGAGATCAGTCACAAGTCTTATAGGTCTCCCTTTATATGTGAGGGCACGTTTATCCCTTGCTGCTTTCAGAATTTTCTCTTTATCCTTGTATTTTGCCAGTTTCACTATGATATGTCGTGCAGAAGATCGATTCAAGTTACGTCTGAAGGGAGTTCTCTGTGCCTCTTGGATTTCAATGCCTTTTTCCTTCCCCAGTTCAGGGAGGTTCTCAGCTATTATTTCTTCAAGTACATCTTCAGCACCTTTCCCTCTCTCTTCCTCCTCTGGGATACCAATTATGCGTATATTATTTCTTTTTACTGTATCACTTAGTTCTCTAATTTTCCCCTCATACTCCTGGATTTTTTTATCTCTCTTTTTCTCAGCTTCCTCTTTTTCCATAACTTTATCTTGTAGTTCACCTATTCTCTCCTCTGCCTCTTCAATCCGAGCCGTCGTCGTTTCCATTTTGTTTTGCATTTCGTTTAAAGCGTTTTTCAGCTCCTCGTGACTGTTCCTTAGTCCTTTGATCTCTGTAGCAAGAGATTCTCTGCTGTCCTCTATACTGTTTTCAAGCCCAGTGATTAATTTTATGACTATTATTCTAAATTCACTTTCTGTTACATTATTTAAATCTTTTTTGATCAGTTCATTGGCTGTTGTTATTTCCTGAAGATTCTTCTGAGAGGAATTCTTCCGTTTGGTCATTTTGGATAGTCCCTGGAGTGGTGGGGACCTGCAGGGCACTTCCCCTGTGCTGTGGTGTATAACTGGAGTTGGTGGGCGGGGCCACAGTCAGAGCTGATGTCTGCCCCCAGCCCACCGCTGGGGCCACAGTCAGACTGGTGTGTGCCTTCTCTTCCCCCCTCCTAGGGGCAGGATTTACTGTGGGGTGGCGTGGCCCATCTACGCTACTTGCACACTGCCAGGCTTGTGGTGCTGGGGATCTGGTGTATTAGCTGGGGTGGGTAGGCAAGGTGCACGGGGGCAGGAGGGGCAGGCTTAGCTGGCTTCTCCTTAGGTGATCCACTTCAGGAGGGGCCCTGTGGCAGCTGGAGGGAGTCAGATCTGTTGCCGGAGGTTTGGCTCCACAGAAGCACAGAGTTGGGTATTTGCGTGGAGGAGCGAGCAAGTTCCCTGGCATGAACTGGTTCCCTTTGGGATTTTGGCTGGGGGATGGGTGAGGGAGATGGTGCTGGTGAGCGCCTTTGTTCCCCACCAAACTGAGCTCTGTGGTCCAGGGGCTCAGCTGTTCTCCCTCCCTTTGTCCTCCAGCCTTCCCGCCTTCCGAGCAGAGCTGTTAACTTATGACCTCCCAGATGGCAAGTCTGCTTGCTGTCGGAACACACTCCATCAGGCCCCTCCGCTTTTGCCAGCCAGACTCGGGGGCTCTGCTTGGCCGGCAGGCTGCCCCTCCGCCCCGGCTCCCTCCCGCCAGTCCGTGGAGTGCACACCACCTCGCCACCCTTCCTACCCTCTTCCGTGGGCCTCTTGCCTGCGCTTGGCTCCGGAGACTCCGTTCTGCTAATCCTCGGGCGGTTTTCTGGGTTATTTAGGCAGGTGTAGGTGGAATCTAAGTGATCAGCAGGATGCGCGGTGAGCCCAGCGTCCTCCTATGCCGCCATCTTCCAACCAGATCTCTCTTTCATCATTTTCTATTTTTAAATTATTTTCTAATTTTTCCTTAAAATTAGAAATCGATTATTAGTTAAAAATTAAAAATATTTTTAATTTAAAATAAATGTAAAAGATAGACCAGACTCAAGATCAATAACAAATCATATTACACAGCACTAACTGATGTTTCAATTGCATCTAAACTGCCAATAGCATGACATAACAGCAATGTGATGAAAAATAAGGAAGTGATACAACTTATTTTTCAGGAGGGTGGGTTCACTCTGCAAGAAGTTCAAATTGCCCAAGTCCTCACCATTTTATGAAATTTTGGAAAATAGCTTTATGAATTCTGGCAATAAGAAACATCATTTGTAACCTATCAGATCAATAGAAAACTCTCTAGAGAATAGATATGAGGCTCTAAATTTTTTTCATGATAAACTGAATAGCTCAAAGTTATAACAAATGTATATATACATAACATTTAAATTCAACAATGAGCATACATTTGGATATCACTTGGAGTGGGGCCTGAGTGGCTCAGTTGGTTGAGCATCCGACTCTTGATTTGGGCTCTGGTCATGATCCTAAGGTCATGTTATCAAGCCCTGCCTCAGGCTCCACACTGTGAGCATGGAGCCTGCTTGGGATTCTCTCTCTTTCTCTCCCTCTCTCTCTGTCTCTGTCTCTGTTTCTCTCTCTGTCTCTGTCTCCCTCTGCTCCTCTCTCCCACTCATGATCTCTCTTTCTCTCTCTCTAAAATTAAAAAAAAAATTAAAGTTGAATGTCATTCAAAGTTAAGTTACCATGTTATATATGCAAGAAAGCACAATCCATAAAGCCAAAGCTAATCACATGCCATGCCAGGGACATTCTATTAAGTCTGTTAGATGAATAGGTAGCCACAAAAATGCAACCAATGGTATTGTCATGCACCCAGCTATTAAAGCCATGAGGCTGGTCATTCTTGTTGACATTTCCTTTCTGTTTAACTCTACATTGATGAAATGTCAGTTCTACCTCCAAATCAAGGGCAAACTCATTCCCTTCTCACCTCCTGTCCCTCCAAAGCATTCTTGACCAGCCACCTTTGCCCTATTTTCAATTCATCCTCCACTGAAAACCAGGATGTTATTTTAAAATTCAAGCACTAACTTATAACTGCCCTGATAAAAGTCCTTTAGTGACCTCATGCTGTACTTAGAACAAAATCCATATTTGCTTTCTTCTGGCCTGGGAGACCTGGCATGGTCTGACTCCTGTTTCTCTCCATAGTCTTATCTTATGCTATGTTCCCTGTTGTTTCCATCCCTAGAACACACCTTATTCTTTCTCTGCTTGGGGGTCCACACTTGCCATTCCTTGTCCCTCGATCTCTCTTCTCTGGACCATGAAATGGCTGGCTTCTTTTCATCTTTCAGCTGCCACCTGACCATCATCTCCTAGAGGCCTTCCTCAGGTTCTCCATTTAAGATATTACTATCCCTGGTATTCTTCCTTTCAGCATGTTGTTAATTCCTTCTTGGCACTGTTTATAATCCACACTGGCTTATTTGATGCTTCTTTCTTGCCTGACTCTTTCCAATAGAGTGTAAACTTTATAAGGGCTAGAACAAAGTCCTGTTTGCCATTGCATTCTCAGCACCAGAATCCTCAGTACCTGGTATGTAAGAAATACAATTTTCAGGGGCATCTGAGTGGCTCAGTTGGTTAAGTGTCTGACTCTTGACCTCAGCTCAGGTCTTGATCTCAGGGTCATGAGTTCAAGCCCCTCACTGGGCTCTGTGCTGTCATGAAGCTTACTTAAAAAAAATAAATAAATAAAAAAGAAACACAATTTTCATCACAATCCAGAACATATTTTTTTATTGTATGTGATTCACTCTGTTATTCACTCTGTTTTATTGTATTTCATGTTCTTAAAAATCTGCTTATGACCCATCAAATTCCATAACCCACTAAAGGATCCCACTGTGTCATTTGAAAACATATGATAATGCAAACTAGAGAAAAAAATTCAATATTCTTCACTCATTTAGATGATGAGATTATATCAAATCATTATGGTTCAACTAGATAAGACTACAGATTTAGCAAAATTTCAATTAGTCCTCAAAATAATGAGGACTCGGAACATGAACTTTTTATTTTCATATAATTTTCTCACGTAATGAATAAAAGGAATTTTTATTATTTTTTTTAAAAAAAAGGAAAATTTTTCATATATTAGTTTTCATGTACTGATATTAGTGTATTTGTTTCATGTATTAATTAGAATTTTTCATGCATCCATAAATTCCATATGTTTGTAATATCATGGCATGACAACTAAATCAATGATGCAAAAGAAACACAAGAACATTGTCACATCATGCTGGTGGGCAAACCCAAGCTTAGCAATAGCCAGGTTCCCAAAGTGTGGGAGAATCCCATACAAAAATTGCCAATTTTATGAAGGAACATATTTATTTTGCTTTATTTCTTATGTTTTATTTACTAACCTTGAAATAGGTAATGAAAATTATTAAAAAATAAAATTATGACAATAAAATTGGACAAAAGTGAATTCAGTGAAAAAACTCATTGTTGCAACCATCCAAGTTCCCTTCTCTGAGAGAAATCAATGTTATCAGATTCTTGCCTATCTCTTCAGAGATATTTTATGCATATTCTCTTCTCTTTAAACAAAAAAACAAAAAAACTAATAATACTCATACTTTTAAGTCATGGTCTTTAAAAAAAATCTTTACAATAGATTTGGAGCATTGTTCCATATCTGTACATACAAGGCTTTCTCACTGTTTATTTAAGCTACATAGCATTCCACTGTATGATTGTACCATCATTTATTTGATCAGTCTTACATTGTATATTTAGATTATCTCCAACTCTTTGTTACAAGAACAATGATACAATGAATAGTCTTGTACATACATCAAGTAGCACAGGTATAAGTATTTCTGTAAGGTAAATTCCAGAAATGGAATTGCTGGGTCAAAAGGTAGGTTCATTTATAATTTTGATAGATGCTGCCAAGTGCTCACCATTGAGATGTACCAGTCTACACTCCCACTTGCAATGTATTAGCAGACATGTTTCATACACTTACACTCAAACTTACAGGGAAATTTATCAAGCTTTTAGACATTTGCCAATATGATAGGAGAAAAAATGGCATCTCAGTGTAATTTTAATTTGCATCTTTCTAATAATAAATGAGATTGAACATCTTTCAATATATTAAAAATAATCTGTAGTTTTGTACTTCTTTTTTTGTTGTTTATATATTTTGCTTATTTTTCTGTTGGGTTATTGGTATTTTTTCTTACTGATTATATATATATATATATATATACACACACATGCACATACATACATATATTGTTTATATATTACATATATAAAATATATAATATATAAAATGAATATATACAAATATATATTTGGCTATGTATATAAATATATATATTTATTGTTTATATATGAAATCATGATCTCACATCTCATAGGTTCGAGTCCTGCATCAGACTCTGTACTGACAGCTCAGAGCCAGGAGCATACTTAAGATTCTGTGTCTCCTGAGAGGAGAGACTGTCTCTCTCTCTCTCTCTCTCTCTCTCAAAAGTAAATAAACATTAGAAAAAAAATTAAAAGTTTCTTGTTTTCCATTTCAAATATTTGATCTTTCTGGGATTTGTTTTGGTAGATAATTTGAATCCAAGTTCATATTATTTTCTATTTGACTATGTGATTTTGAAAATAATATATATTTGCTGAATATTATATTTCTAGGGATACATGAACCTATTCCTTGATGTTACATCATCCTGTGCATTAATTTGTCAGCCTATTAGTATATCAGTACCTCACTGTTTTAATTATGTTATGTTTTCATGGTTTATAGGGTAATCTTATCTCATTACTCCTTTCTGTCAGAATTTCTCCAAGAATAGCATATTTAATTTTCTATATAAATTTTAAATTTTTCAATTTTTTCGAGAGATAGAGAGAGGGAGGCAGAGTGGGAGCAGGAGAGGGGCAGAGAGAGAGGGAGACACAGAATCCCAAGTAGGCTCCAGGCTCCGAACTGTCAGCACAGAGCCTAATGTGGAACTCAAATTCATGAACCATGAGATCATGACCTGAGCTGAAGTTGAACCCTTAACTGACTGAGCCACCCAAGCACCCCTAATTTTCTATATAAATGTTTAAATCCCCTATCAAGATTTCTCTACATTTTCACTCAAAATATTTTTCTGTTATTGATTTTGCATTACATTTATAAATTACTTTAGAAATATTGTCAATTTTAAAAATGACACTGAATCTTATTCAAGAAGATAGAGTGAGAGAGAATATTTTTCAAATCACAAAAATATACACCAATAGATTTTACAATTATTCTTATATATCTCATGCAGTTCTTGTAACTTATTTGAAGCAATTTATACATATTTTGGTGCTTTAAAATAGGGGCACCTGGGTGGCTTAGTCAGTTAAGTTTTGTATCTTGGTTTTGGCTCAGGTCATGATCTCACAGTTCATGAGTTCAAGCCCAACATTGGGTTTTGTGCCGACAGTCTAAAGCCTGTTTGGGATTCTCTCCTTCTCTCTCTCTGCCCCTCCTGCTCATGCATTCTCTCTCTCAACATAAATCAACTTAAAAAATAGTGTTTTACTTTTAATTACTAAGGAGATTGAATCACTACTCAAAAATCTCCCAAGAAAGAAAAGACCTGGATCAGAAGGCATCACTGGTGAAATCCACCAAACATTTAAAAAGTGGTTAATACAATTTCTTTCTCAAACTCTTTCAAAAGACGAGAGCATGGAGCACCTCCTCACTCATTCTCTGAGGCCAGAATTATCTTGATACCAAAGCCAGTAGAAGAAGAAGAAGAAGAAGAAGAAGAAGAAGAAGGGAGAAAGTGAAGGAGACGGAGAAGGAGACGGAGAAAGGAAGAAGAAGGAGAAAGAAGAAAGGAAGAAAAAGAAGGAGAGAAGAAGAAGAAGAAGAAGAGGAGTAAGGGGAGGAGGAGGAAGGGGAGAGGGAGAAGAAAAAGAGGGAGAAGGAGAAAGGAAGAAGAAGGAGAAGGAGAAAGAAGAAAGGAAGAAGGAGATGAAGAAGAAAGAAGAAGAAAAACATGATCATATCAATTGATGCAAAAAAACAATAAAGTGACAAAATTAAACTCATTGCATGATAAAACCACTCAATAAACTAGGGATAGAAGGAAACTTTCTTGTGATCAAATCCAATAGGAAAAAGCCATAGCTAACATTATACTCAATAATGAAAGAATGAAAGCTTTTCCCCAAAGATCAGGAACAAGAAAGGGATGACTGAATTCACTATTTCTCTTCAACATGAAGTTCTAGCCAGAGTAATTAGGTAAGAAAAAAGAATACAAAGTATCCAAATTGGAAAGGAAGAAGTAAAATTATCTGTTTGCAGATGACATGATCTTATATGTAAACAACCCTAAAAAACACATACAAAAAATACTGTTAGAGCTAATAAACAAATTCAGTGAAGTTGAAGGACACAAAACCAACACAAAAATCAGTTTCATTTCTATACACTAAAAATTAAAAATCCAAAGAGAAAATGAGAAACAATTCCATTTAGCACCAATTTTAATACTTAGGAATGAATGTAATCAGGAAGATGAAGAACTTGTATACTGAAAATTACAAAACATTTCTGAAAAAAAAATTAAAGAAATATAAATGGGAAAACATCCTGTGTTCATGGATTATAAATTCAATGTTGCTTAGATGATTGCCCAAGCAATCTACAGATTAAATTCAATCTTTATGAAAATTCCAAGGATGTTTTGGCAAAAACATAATTTATTCTATTCTCAAATGCATATGGAATTTCAGGGGCCCCTGAATTGTCAAAACAATCTTGAAAAAGAAGAATAAAGTTGGAAAACTCACACTTCCTGATTTCAAAACTTATTATAAAGTGACCATAAGCAAAACAGTATTTTACTGGCACAAAAACATGCATATATACCAATGGATTAGAATAGAGACACCAGAAATAACATATAGTCAATTGATTTTTAGCCAGCTTGCCAATATCATTCATTGAAGGGACAGTTTTTTTTTTTCAATAGATAGTGTGGGAAAACTGGATGCTCACATGCAAAAGAATGAAATTTAACCCTTACCCTGTGCCATAATGCAAAACAAGTTAAGTCATAAAGGATCAAAGGCCAAAATTTAAAGGCTAAAACTATAAAAATCATAGAAGAAAACACAGAAGAAATCCTTATGATACTAGATTTGACAATGATTTCTTGGATGTGACACCAAAATAAGTAACAAGGAATAAATAAATTGCATTTTTTAATCAAATTAAAATGTATGCATCAAGGGTTATTATTAAGAGAATGGAAAGACAATCAAGTAAGTGGAAGAAAATATTTGTATGTCATATATCTGATAAGGGATTATTGTGAGGAATATGTAAAAGACTCCTACAACTCCATAAAAACGAAAACAAACAACTCAATTAGAAAATGAACAAACGCTTAAATAGCCATTTCTCTAAAGAAGATGCACAAATGGCTAAGTACATGAAAAGATGCTCAATATCAGTAATCATTAGGGTAATACAAATCAAAATAACAATGGGAGACTATCTCACACCCACTAAGATAGCTATTCAAAACAAAACAAAAGAAAACAAAACAAAAACAAAATAACAAGAGTTGGCAAATTTGTGAAGAAATTGGAACTTGTGTACATTTTTGATGGGGATGTAAAATGGTACAACTGCTGTAGAAAACAGTTTGATGGTTCCTTAAAAAATTAAAAATAGAATTACCATATGATCCAGCAATTCCACTCCTAGCAATATACCCAAAAGAATTGAAACCAGGAACCAAGACAATTGTAGTGATATTCATAGCAGTTTATTCACAGTATCCAGTAAGCGGAAAAATCCAAATATCCATCAGTGGATGAATGGGTAATCAAAATATGTATATAAAGAATGAAATATTATTCAGTCTAAGAGGGAAGACACATCTGATGCATGCTACAAAATGGATGAAAATTGACAATGCTAAATGAAATAAAGCAGACAAAAAAGATAAGTGTTTTATGGTTCCACTTATATGAAGTACTCAGGCTAGGCAAATTCATAGAGACATAAAGTAGAATAGAGGTTACCAGGCAATAAGAGAAGGCTGGAATGGGTAATTATTATTGAATAAGTATAGAATTTCTGTTTGGGATGGTGAAAAAGTACTATAGAAGGATAATAGTAATGGTTGTACACATTGTGAATATACTTTATGTCACTGAATTACACACAAAAAAAGTGATTAAAACGGTAAATTTTATGTAATGCATATTAAGTGACAACAAAACAAAATTTTAAAAATAGGCCCTTGATTATAATTTCTGTTTTTTTTTTCTTTTTTTGGTTTTGGGAGCTTTGTTTTGTTTTTGTTTTTTGTGTGTTTGCTTTTATATATATGAAGGCTATTGACTTTTAGATATTAATTGTATACCCAACCATTATTCTGAATTTTGGGGAATGGAGTAGGGTATTGATAACAGTTTCTTACTTTTCTTTTTTTGTTCAACTGCAATAAAATATAAATCACATATAACCTAGCATATTAACCATTTTTAACTGTATAGTTTCATGGCATTCACAGAGTTCTGCAACTATCATCATGAGCTGTCTCAAATTTTTCCAAAACTGAAACTCATATCCATTTACCAATAACTCTCTATTACTCTCTTCTGCTAGACTTGGAAACCAAAATTCTACTTTCTGACTCTAAGAATTTGACTACTTTAGTGTGAAGCCTCATGTAAATAGAGTCATACAGTATATGCCCATTTGTGCCTGGCTTATTACACTGAACATAAAGTCCTAACACTCATCCAAGTTATAGCATGTATCAGAATTTTATTCCTTTTTAAGGCCAAATAATGGTGCTTCCACCTTTGGCTATTGTGAATAATGCTGCTATGAATATGAGTGCGCAAATATCTGTGTGACTTCCCACTTTCAATTCTTTTGGATATATTCCCAGAAGTGAAATTGCAGGATAATATAGTAATGATTTTTTAAGGAATCACCATACCATTTTTTAAGGTTTATTTATTTAAGAGAGAGAGAGAGAGAGTGAGAGTGGGAGACGGGCAGAGAGGGAGGGAATCCCAAGCAGGCCCCATGCCGTCAGTGCAGAGCCTGATGTGGGGTCACAAACCGTGAGATCATGACCTGAAATCAAGAGTCAGTCATTCAACCAACTGAACCACCCAGGTGCACCCACCATACCATTTTTTATAGCAGCTGCACTATTTTGTATTCCTACCACCAGTGCACTTAGTTCTCTTTCTTTACTCATGTTTATAATTATATGATCTGTAAACAATGATAACTTTACCTGTTCTAATCCAATTTTTATGCATGTAACATCTTTCTTTTTCTAATAGCGATTAGGTACAGTTTTCTATTACAAAAATTTCAGTTATATAACATGAAATAGACAGTTATTCTCAGGATTTTATTTAATGAGAAGTGAACAAAGTTCTTTGGTTGTCAAAAAGTAAGATTCTAAACCAAACATTTAAATGCACAATAAATCACTACTTTTAAGTGATAAGGAATCTCTATTAGCTAAAATATTATCATAAATCGGCTCTATGTGTTTTGCTGATCTAATTAGTAAGCTGACATAATTCAGTATACATTCACAATTCCCTGTTGTGTGAATTCTTCTATTTTGAGTTAATGTCCATAACATAAATAAAATAAATTTTTAATTCTCAGTAAACTTGACAGAGGTTAATCTGTCAAGTATTTGAGATTTCTGAAAAAGATACCATGGAACATATTAAACTATTACTAGGTACTATGGACTAAATTTTCTTCCCTCAAAATTCACATGTTGAGATTCATATGTCCTAACCCACAAGGTGGACTCTCTTTAGAGATCGGAAGGTAGTTAAGGCTAAACAAGGTCACAAGGGTAGTCCCTGATCCTATAGGACTGGTGTCCTTACAAGAAAATGAGAGACACCGGAGAACTTTCTGTCTTCCCACTGGTACAGAGAAAAGGCCCTGTGAGCACACAGCAAGATGGAAGCAAGCGAAGGAAAGAACTCTCACCAGACACAAACCATGATGGCACCTTGATTTTAGACTTCTCATCTTCAGAACTGTGAAAAAATAAATGCCGGTTGCTTAAGCTACCCAGTCTGTGATATTTTGTTTATGGCAGCCCGCATAGTCAAATACTCTACGTATATTTGAAAGGCGTTTTTTTTTCTGTCAAATAATACAGATGTTAATTGTCTGAGGAATCTGCTCACTGATTCCTTCTCAACTGTGTATTTGTCTATTTAGAAATGAGAGCAATTGTGGTCTGCTTTTAGTTATTCAACCTGACACATTTAGAGTACCTTGAGATTCCAAGACTAGCCATTAAAATTAAAAAAAAAATCAATTACAACTAATTATCTGAATGTATCATGAGTTTCTCATGTCTGTGTAATGAAAATAAATACAGAAATATGCTGAAGACTGGAACTATACAAAATCCATATGCCCTGATTTCAAATTCCATGGTCACCAAAAGAATCTTGATTATCATTCATTTACCTTTTAAGTATTTTTTTAACTTTAGATTTTAAAGTTGTATTAATTAAATATAATTTTCATTGATTCTCTGATATTACATATGAGGACATGAAAGCACTTAAATTTTCTCCTAGCTTTCTTTTCACTCTGTATTTCCAGATATTTAAATTACATTATGATTAATTTTATTCTATGAGGAATCACAATATTTATATTCTATGAATTTATCTCAGTTTTAAAGCTTATTATTTCTCATTTCTTGATAACTTCTTTGTCATAAGCAGAGTTAATTAAAACAATGAGATACCACTGCACATCCAAAATCTGGGACACCTGACAATAGCATTTGGATATGGAGCAACAAGAACTCTCATTCTTTGCTGATGGAAATGTGAAATGGTACAGCCACTTTGTAAGACAGTTTAGTGGTTTCTTATAAAACTATTCCTCTATACAATCCGGCAATCACACTCTTTGGTATTTACCCAAAAGTGTTGAAAATTTATATCTACACAGAAACCTGCACACGGATATTTGAAGCAGCTTTATTCATAATTGTCAAACTTAGTAGCAACCAAGATGGCCTTCAGTAAATGAATGGATAAATAAATGGCACGTGCAGACAGTGAAATATTATTCAGCACTGAAATTAAATGAGTTACCAAGCCATGAAAACACATAAAAGAAACTTAAATGCATATTAGTAAGTGAAAGGAGTCAATCTGAGAATGCTACATACTGTATGATTCCACCAACTATAAGACATTCTGGAAAAGGCAAAACTGTGGAGACAGTAAAAACATCACTGGTTCCCAGAGGGTGGGAGGGTGGGGAAGAATAAGTAGAGTGTAAACCTTTTCTAGGGCAGTGAAAATACCCTATGATGGATACATGTCTAAATGCATTGAATATACAATGCCCAGGGTAAACTTTCAGGTAAACTATGGGTTTTGGGTGGTTATGTTGTGTCAATGTAGGCTTACCCTTGGTTGAAAACAATGTACCATTCTGGTTAGTGATGTTGATAATAGGGGAGGCCATGCATGTGTGGGAACAAGAGATATATGGGAAGTCTCTGTGCCTTTCTCTTAATTTTATTATAAACAAAACTACTCTAAAAACTTAAAGGTTTTAACAATTTGGAAGAATTGATTTGATCCTATTAAATAGATATTATTATCCCTATACTTATATGTAATGTAATGTTCTTAGTTCTTTATTTTGATTCTTCTCTTAGTAGAATAAATACAATTGTCAAATAATTTTTCAAAAATCTTTCATAGCTATTATATGCCTAAGTTTTTATATGATGAATTAACATTTGACTGGGTAGAAAATTCTCAGGTCGAACTTTTCCTCCTTCAGAATTCTTGAATATATATATTTTTTTACTTTATCTTAAAGCACTGTGTCTGCCTCTAGAGAAGTTTGAGGCTCATCTTGATAAGTGACTTGCTTTTTTCCTGGATGTCTACAGCCTTTGCTCTTTATCCTTAAAGCTCAATAAGTTTACTAAGGTATGACTCAGTGTTAATAATTCTGTATCAATTTTTACCCAGTACGAAGTGTGCCTGCAGTTTCAGTTCTTGTTTTTATTTTAGAAATGTTTCATTCTATTATATTTGAGTACTTTTACTTTTCTGTTTATTCTCTTCATTTCCTCAGGAACACTAACTCTATTCAATTTAATTTTTTCTGTCTTGCTTTAGATATTTTTCATTTTTTGTCTATTCACGATCCCTTTTCTTATTTTTTTTAATGTTTATTTATTTTTGAGGGAGAGAGAGCTAGAGCATGAGTGGGGGAAGGGCAGAGAGAAGAGACACAGAATCTGAAGTCGATCTAGGCCCTGAGCTGTCAGCACAGAGGCTAAGGTGGGATTTGAACTGGTGAACCCAGAGATTATGATCTGAGTAAAAGTCGGATGCTTGACCTACTGAGCCACCCAGGAATCGGAATCTCTTTTTATTTAACTTTGCTGGGTGATTTCCTCATATTACTGACACTGTGTTCAGTGATATATATTCTAATATTTTTCTAAACTAACAATTTTTTTCCCAGTAAGAATTATATTGTTATCACTGACTGCCTTTCGGAGTTTTGCAATCTCATTTTATATCCTCTAAATCTCTTTTTTAAAGTACTTCCCAACTGGTGGCGCCTGGCTGGCTCAATCAGTAGAGCATGTAACTTGACCTCAGGATTGTGAGTTTGAGCCCCATGTTGGGGCTTAGAGCTTATTTAAAACAAACAAACAATTTCCCAACTAACTGCCAAAAGAATCTATTCACTTTTCAATTTGAGAGTACAGAGAAATATTTTCCTAAAATTTTCTTTTTTTACCTTCAATGAGTTTTCTTTTTAAGTGTATTCTTCTTTGCTCTTTGCTTGTAATTATCATTTACTTTCACTTAAAAATTTGCGATGTTTGTGCACATGGTCTATTTCATATCCTTTCTGCATATTAGTCATTTTTATTGGGATGGGTTTGTCTGTACCTTCTATTTGCTCAAAAAAAAAAAAAAAGATGAGGAGGGCAGAGAGTATTAGCTTCCAATCAGTCAATAGCTTCCAATTAGTTCTATTGTCACTAAATGCTTTTTCCACAAAATCTACCACTTGGTGGACATAGTTCTTTCCTTATATTTGGAGTCTTCACTTTATTGAAGTAAAATGATCTCCCAACAGCAGCTGGGCAGTGATTTCCAGAGATGTTTCATAGCTCAAAAGTTATTAGGTTTAACATTGATAATAATTTAACATTGATTTTTCTCTGTTCCCATGACTCTGGTTAACAATTTCTTACTTCCAGCTGCTTCTCCAGATTAAGGCTTGTTTATAGAAAATAAGAATGTCTAGTGTTGACCTCCACCCTTAGCCAGTCTTCAAGATGGAAAATTGTATGTCTCCTACTACTCCTCTCCTATATCCATGCTCTCACCTTTTGATTTTCAAGTATAGCCTCATCAGATTCCTCAAGGTCCACTTACCTTCAGAGCAATCTAAAAATCTTGAGAGGTGTATTATCAGCTTTGAGATAGTTCCACTTCAGATGCATATGCAAGCTATAGAAAACCCAACTGAAAGAGCTCTAAATAAACAAAGTCAATTGTCTCCCACAGCTGATGAATCCAAGGGCATATCTGGCTTCAAATGAGATTTAACCAGGCCTTAAGCAACGTGACCATGAACCACTTTCTCTCTGTTTTTTTGTCTTTGCATCTTGGAAGTTCTCAAGCAGGCCTTTTTTGGTGGTCTCAAGAGGCTGACTGACTATATGGGCCAATATAATTCTCATTTACTTGCAAGAGGAAAAAGAAATGAACTGCTTCTCCAGTATGTCAGCCAAAGTATTGGAGATTAGTCTAATAGGCCCTTTTGGGTCTAACTTGGGTTCTGTGTCCAGAATTGAACAAATAATCTCAGCCCAGGGGTTTGAGATGGTCTCAAGATAATCAGAGTCTCTGCTTGGGCTGGGAGGAAAGTTCAATTCCACTGAAACCACATGGCCAGGAGACCGGAGTCCAGTTATGAGGAGAGAATGGGTACAAGGTGTGGAGGCAACCATAGTATTCTCAGCTGATCAAAATGTCACTTTATCTGTTGGAATTCTTAATATTCTTGAACTCCTTCCTAATTTAATTACAGATGAAGTTTTCTACTTCATTTTCTTTTTGTTGTTTGTTGTTGTTCATTTTTATGACTTCCAGAGATGGGAAGAGAGTAAACCTCTTCATTTCTAATTTTTAATTCGAAGTCCCAAATTAACGTTTTTTTTTTTCAGCTTTATGATTCGGATTCTTCTTTGTTCATTAAACCAACGTATTTTGAGTATCTGCTAGACATTGTTCTAACTGAGGCTGAAATTTCAACAATAATTAAGACAGACATTTCTCTTGCCTTCTTGACATTTATAGTCTATGGTATAAGACATAATTTGGGGGAAAATACTTTTTTTTTCAAAAAAGTATAAAACCATTGCTGTATTCCATGTAACAGTCCCTTTTCCTTATTTATAGGTAGGGCATAAGGAACAAAGCAACAAAGCAGAATGAAGAAATGGAAAGTTTCAGTAATAGTAAAGGAAGTCCCAGTTGACATAGGCCTTCCCCAATAGATGCTGCATATATCTGGGCTTTCTTGATTTTTGATTCTTAATATTCCCAAGGCAAACTCCAGTTGCACAATTTCTCTATTTCTTCAGGCTTTTGGCATTATGCAACACATTCCCAAAGCCAGGAACTCAGTATTGCTGTCTTGAATGGTTTGCTCTTCTTTTTTCTTGCCTCTTTTGTCCATCTTCTCTCCATTTTCCTTCCTCATGTTTCCCTTGGAGGTCATGAAAACCTACCTAGTGAGAACAGAATCTGGGGCCAGTATCTTTAGTCTATAGGCATAGAATTCATAGACCTTTGCCAATGCAAGTCCTATTCACATACATGGATATGCTGTTGTAATTTGCCCCTGTAAAGAACTAGGGTAGGGCCCCTGGAAAGGTCAGGCTCAAATCAGCTGTTGTTAGTGACATTCATTAATGGCCCATCCTGAGGACTTATGAGTCCGGAGTTACGCTCAGTCCATCACATGTGTCATTTCCCTCTGTCCTCATAACGCCCAGCAAGAGTTAAGAAATAGTTATTTCCAGAAGCGTCTGGGTGGCTCAGTGGGTTAAGCATCTGACTTAGGCTCAGATCATGATCTCATGGTCTGTGAGTTTGAGCTCTGCATCTGGCTCTGTGCTGACAGCTCAGAGCCTGGAGCCTGCTTCAGATTCTGTCTCCCTTTCTCTCTGCCCCTCCCCTGCTTGCACTCTTTCTCTTTCTCTATCTCTCTCTCTCAAAAATAAATGTTAAAAAGATTTTTTGAATAACAATTAAAAAAAGATAATTATTTCCATCTTACTGACCAAAGATGGAGGACTCATCCAAGTCTCTCACTTTACCTGGGCATTATACTATGTCCACCTGGCTCCCAAGCCCAGGTACCCACACATTGTGCTGCACAAAAGTGATCCACCACTTACTCCCTTTGCATCTCGTAACCTCTGGAGAGAAGGGCTGCATTTGCCAGCTACAGAACTACCCCGTTCATTTTGTACCCTTTCTCCCTTAGGTAGCAGGACTCTTCTGTGACAAATTGGCAGGGTAAAGAGGTACAGGGATTGCAAGGGAAGGGCTCTGCTTGTCAGACAAGGTATGTTGCTAAATAAGCATCTATGCTTGATGAAAGGGTAAGCTTTTGTGGGTCTCCATGTCAAAACTTTGAAGGCTCTTTTTGCCTTTATGGTTTTTGCCTTTGTTCACTCATTGTTTGTTTTTCTGTAATGTTTAAGTAAAATTTCTTTTGAAAATCCTATGCTTTCTCAGCTGTGCAAAGACAGAGAAAAGAGACTTGGTGTTTTGTCCATACTCAGGTATTCTAAAGAGGAAGAGGCCTATCCTTGCCCCATCTGATGGTGCTGGGCCCAGTAGGGAAGAAATGGCAGGGGCTTAGATCCAGCCATGAAGCCTTATTGTGCTTTTCCACTGGCTGCCTTCTCTACCTCAGGTGTGTGTTATGATTTTTCTTTCTCACAAAGAGCTACTGCATCCCTTTATCATCCACAAAATGGAGATTAAAAACACTGTATTCCAGGAAGTTTACCAATTTATCCCTAAAAAAGATCCAAGTCAATGTTCTAATTCTTCCAATCCCACTCTGGCTATGACCTCCAGCATGTCATTAGGAAAATCAAGAGAGGCCAAGTGGGAAGAGGACTGGATCGAATGGAGTGAGATGAGACTGGTTTACCCTGATTTGGCATCAGGGCTGACTGGGTGAGTCACTGAACCCTTCTGAGCATCAGCTTCCAAACCTAAAAAGGAAAAAATGATACTGACTTTACAGGACAGTTGTAATGACTGAACAGGGAAATATATATGGAGATACTTGGTAACAATAACTCTATCCAAACATTAGTGTTAGTATCTGAGCACTTAAAGGGTGTAGTGCATTTGTATTGTGTCTGTGCTAGTGAGCTTGTGTTTTTGTTCAGCTGAAACGTAGACAATGCAGTACATGGATACTAAACAATCAATCAAAGATGGGTTTGGCAAGGGGCCCCTGGATGGCTCAGTTAATCATCCGACTTCAGCTCAGGTCATGATCTCATGGTTCATGGGTTTGAGCCCCACATTGGGCTCTGTGCTGACAGCTCAGAACCTGGAGCTTGCTTCAGATTCTGTGTCTCCCTCTGTCTCTGCCCCTCCCCCACTCATACTTTGTTGTTTTCTCTCTCTCAAAAATAAACTTTAAAAAAGCATTTAAAAAAATTAAACAGATAGGTTTGGCAAAAGTGTTCTCCTGGAGCAGGCCTATACCCACTCACAAGACAGATGCTGCTCACTTCCTTCCATTCCACATCCACACATCACGTTGGGAGCTGAGAACCAGCCATCATGGGACATTCATATCACAGAAATCAGTAAATGCTACCAATTAGGACTTTTTTGATTGAAGGGACAGTTCACCAGCAAACCACTGATTGGTAGGTTATATTTAAAAAAAAAAAAGGCTTCCAGGTAGTGTCTTAGTTATTATTAAACAACAAGTGAAATCTGAGTAGTCCTAACCTCAGCGATCAGACAACAAAAAGAAATTGGTAAAAGAAGTCAAACTTTCATGTTTTGCAAATGACACGATACTCTACATGGAAAACCTGAAAGACTCCACCAAAAAGTTTCTAGAACTGAGCCATGAATTCATCAAAGTCTTAGGATACAAAATCAATGTACAAAAATCGGTGGCATTTCTACACACCAATAATGAAGCAATGGAAAGAGAAATCAAGACATCGATCCCATTTACAATTGCACCAAAACCCACAAATACATAGGAATAAGGCTAACCAAAGATGTAAAAGATCTGTATGCTGAAAACAATAGAAAACTTATGAAGAAAATTGAAGAAGACACCAAGAAATGGAAAAATATTCCATGCTCATGGATTGGAAGAATAAATATTGTTAAAATGTCAATACCACCTCAAGCAATCTACACATCCAATGCAATCCCAGTCAAATTGCACCAGCATTCTTCTCAAAGCTAGAACAATGATCTTAAAATTTGTTTGGAGCCAAAAAGACCCCGAATACCCAAAATAATGTTGAAAACGAAAACCAAAGCAGGAGGCATCATAATCCCAGACTTTAACCTCTACTACAAAGCTGTAATCATCAAGCAGTATGGTATTGGCACAAAAGCAGACCCATGGACCAATGGAATAGAATAAAGAACCCAGAATTGGACCCAGAAATGTATGGCCAACTAATTTTTGAGAAAGCAGGAAAGAATATCCAATGGAAAAAAGGCAGTCTCTTTAACAAATGGTGCTGGGAGAACTGGACAGCAACATGCAGAAGAATGAAACTAGACCACTTTCTCACACCATTCACAAAAATAAACTCAAAATGGATGAAAGACCTAAACGTGAGACAGGAAACCAAAACCCTGGAGGAAAAGACAGGCAACAACTTCTTTGACCTCAGCCACAGCAATTTCTTGCTTGACATGTCTCCAAAGGCAAGGGAATTAAAAGCAAAGATGAACTATTGGGACCTCATCAAGATAAAAAGATTCTGCACTGCAAAGGAAATAATCAACAAAACTAAAAGGCAACCGATGGAATGGGAAAAGATATTTGCAAATGACATATGGGATAAAGGGCTAGTATCCAAAATCTATAAAGAACTCACCAAACTCCACACCTGAAAAACAAATAATCCAGTGAAGACATGGGCAGAAGACATGAATAGACACTTCTCTAAAGAAGACATCCAGATGGCCAACAGACACATGAAAAGATGCTGAACATCACTCATCATCAGGGAAATACAAATCAAAACCACACTGAGGTGTTACCTCACACCAGTCAGAGTGGCTAAAATTAACAACTTCAGGAAACAACAGATGCTGGTGAGGATGTGGAGAAATAGGAACCCTCTTGCACTGTTGGTGGGAATGCAAACTGGTGCAGCCATTCTGGAAAACAGTGCAGATATTCCTCAAAAATTTAAAAATAGAACTACCCTATGGCCTAGCGATAGCACTACTAGGAATTAATCCAAAGGATACAGGAGTGCTGATTCACAGCAGCACATGTACCCCAATGTTTATAGCAGCACTTTCAGCAAGAGACAAATTGTGGAAAGAGCCTCAATCTCCATCAACTGATGAATGGATAAAGAAGATGTGGTTTATATATACAATGGAATACTACGTGGCAATGAGAAAGAATGAAATCTGGCCTTTTGTAGCAACATGGATGGAACTGGGAGTGTTATGCTAAGTGAAATAAGTCAGGCATAGAAAGACAGATACCATATGTTTTCACTCTTATGTGGATCCTGAAAAACTTAACAGAAGACCATGGGGGAGGGGAAGGGGGAAAAAGTTACAGAGAGGGAAGAAGGCAAACCATAAGAGACTCTTAAAAACTGAGGATAAACTGAGGGTTGATGGGGGGTTGTGTGGGTGATGGGCAGGGAGGAGGGCACCTGTTAGGATGAGCACTGCATGTTGTATGTAAGCCATGAGTTATGGGAATCTACTCCCCAAACCAAGAACACACTGTATACACTGTGTGTTAGCTAACTTGACAATAAATTATATTAAAATTTAAAAAGGAGACACAAAATGAGGGCTTGGGATTGGATCTCACACTGGCTATAAGATAAAGAAGACACAATCCTTGATGGAAAGGGCACATATAGAGCCTGATGCAAGATGGGAGCTCAATTACTAAAGATTTTACTGGAGTTGGCCTTGGAAAATGACCCTATGTGGAATGTTGCTGAGCTAAGTGCAATGATACAAGCATTTGAAAAACATGAGGGAACAGTGCTGACAAAGATAGTAGAGTTGGTCAGTTATTGCTATGTTGAGCTGATGTCCTGAAGCAAAAAAAGGAGAGAGTGAGATTTACTTACATATATGAGTAAGCATAGGAACCAGAGAGCTTCAGCCAGGGCTTCCAAAGAGATTTTCATCATCTGTGGTTGGCAGGAAGCTGCAATATAGCTGAGGGTCTTTGTGAGAGTTTTAGATCTCTATAGTGGTGTGAATGTCCAGTGAAGGCAGGTGTGAGATATGCAAGTCAGAACCTTGGTGGGGAGAAACTTGGAAACCTGAAAACTATGACAGGAGTATCTTGGTGGAGATCCCTTTGGATGGTGATTCTACAGATCCCATTGTCTTTCAGGACTACAGAGGTGCCCTCCCCTTTCCCAGTTAGAGCTCAGAAGGTCCCACCCCCGTACACAAGCCAATAGGCACTTTCCTCTTCTAGCTGCCAAGACAACAACTAAGATTAAATATTAACACAACCCAGTTGGGGATATGCTGGGCCTGATAAGGGAGGAAAAAAACTATTCATCTAAAGAATTGAAATACTCCCAAGCAGGAGCAAAGGGAGTATACTTGGGATGGATTTTGAGGGTGTGTGATCAAAGGGCTCAGAATATAAAGTCAGATAAGCAATAATTAAAGTTTTGTGGGGTTTTTTTGGTTTGTTTTTTGTTTTTTGTTTTTTGTTTTCTTTTGGTTTGTGTGTGTGTGTGTGTGTGTGTTTTAGGATATGGGATTTAATACCTTAGTCAGAAGTCCTAGAATGGAACTAACTCACTATTGAGGTGACTTTGAGAAGACTAGAGAAAATTGGTGGCTAAATATCAGCAAAGTAGGTAGATGTAGAGGTACGTACAAAGAGGCTAAGAGAATGGAATGTGTAGAAATAGGCACATGGTAAGAAACCGAAGGGCTACAAAATGACTATCTTTCATGAGAGGGCCCAGTGGCACCAAGGGCATAGGAAGGCACAGGTGAGAAGGGCATGAACACTAGGAAGTTTGGTGATAACCCTTCTCTGCACACTGGGTCACCAAACTGGATTCAATAATATCCTGGGAATGACAGGGCCCCAAAGTAATAGAGAGTAGAAACCAGGAAGCCATAATTACCATGATCAATGGAGAGGTAGTCATAGATACCTGACCTACAGGGAGTTTTAGAGATTGTTAATAGAGCAAAATGTTCTTAGGATTAAAAAAAAGTTGGGAGAAGAGCATCTGCTGTATTCCAGAATGCTCCCATCTCCCCAAGGAGAGCTTCTACACATGTTTGTTGACTGATTTTTATGTCTAGTTATATGGATTTTGCAGCTGCCATCCAGGGGCGTTCCTTGATTGCCTGGATCTGGAGGTCAAGGAAGGGGCTTTCATTTCTGGGTCTCATAAAGCTGTAACAATGAGAGAGACAGTTTGGGACAGAATATTACTCCGAGGGTACTGCACTGAAAGCAGATTGAAACACACTTCCAGTCTTTCTGAAAAAGAGGTCTGTTTGCTTATCCAGGAGCTTTGGCTTGAAGGGCAGCTTTCTGGTTTGGTACACTTACAACAGCCCACAGAGTTGTCAGGGACACTTAGAGTAGCCTACAGAGGAGCTTCCAGGGAATGGAGGCTGATAAATTCAATTTTGTGCTTTCTTCTGCTTCACTACAGCTCATCAGTATCATACAGAAAGGAGCTTACATCCTTTTCTGGTGCCCTAAATTTTCATCTGCTACCAGAGGACACCTGTACATCATCTGGCTCTCGTGACCAGTGATGATTATGCTTATGGATGGATCCCACAAAACTATAACCAATGGAGAAAGAGTTCTTAAATAGTTACCACCACCAGGGCACAGTGAAAGGCACTGACCCAGAAGCTCAATATTTCTGAAAAGAGATCTATTTGTTTATCATCACAGCTGCAGCTTGAGGGGCAGATCTAAGGGCTGACTGTAAACATTTCCTGAGACCTCAGAAGGAGAGCACTACCTTCATGCTTTCCCTCTGCCATGATCCAGAGTGCCAGAGTGCTCATCCATTAAAGAGAAGTTCTTATACATGCTTGGTATTCTAGTTTATGTCTTGTGATCTGGTTTTTGCAGCTGCCACAAAGGGGGTACTCTTTGATATCCTGGAACTGGTAGAGGGGCTAACATTCTTGGGTCCCCTGGACTATAACAATCAAAGAAACATCCCTTGATGGGCTGCCACCTCCAGGGCACTGTACAAACAAGATAGTAATACACACTCCCAGCCTTTCAGGAAAGAGGCCAATGGGTTAGTCCTGGAGATTTGGCCTTAGTGGCAGTCTTCATGCTAGGCACACATGTAGAGGCTATAGAAGTGCTTTCAGTGAATATAGGCTGAGGAATGCCATGTTTATTCTCTCTGTCTGCCTCACCTTTATCTTCCAGAAAAGAGCTTATAAGTTTGTCTAGAGCCCTACTTTTTGTAACTGCTACCCAGGGAACAACTCCAGATTACCAGGTCTTGGGGGCAATAGGGCTAAAATATGTGACAGGACTGTATATTTTGCATTTTTTATAAAGCTATTGCCTGAGGGTCTCACTTCCAATCACTTAAATCTAAATGCAGATACTTCTTTTAGTATCTGAGATACTTCTTTTTGGGACACTGATAGATCTTGGCACACCCTCAACTACAAGGAGCTGTTAAAAATAACATAAGCTACTTGGAAATCACAAAAGTTTGAGAGAAAACCAAGAGTTAGAGCAGGATTGAATGATAAATTTCATCTCCTATACAAGGTCAGTGCTTTGAGACAGAGAGGTGGCTATCTGTCCCAATGTATAGAAATAAATATGAATGTTAACCAAAATGAAGAACCAGAGGAATACATTCTCAATGAAAGAATATGATATAATCCCAGATAAAACCTTAATGTCATTGAGATAAGGAGTTTACCAAATAAATGTTCAAAGTAATGGTCATAAAGATGTTCACCAAACTGAAGAATGGATGAATACAGTGAGAACTTCAATGAAGAGATAGAAAATATAGGGAATTGCAAACAGAAGTCACAGAACAAAAGAATAGAATAACTGAAATGAAAAGTACACCAAAGGGGTTAAACAGCAGACTAGATGAAGCAGAAGGAAGGATCAATGAACTAAAAAACAGGACAGAGGGACTCAAACAATGGGAGAAACAAAAAGAAAAAAGAATTTTAAAAAATGAAGATAGCTTAAGGGGCTTATGGAACAGCATCAAACAGATTAACATTTGCATTATAAGGATCCCAGAAGAAGGGAGAATAGAAAATTTTTATCTGAAGAAATAATGGTTGAAAACTTTTTTAACCTAGGAAAAGAAACAGACATCCAAGTCAAGGAGGCCCACAGAGTTCCAAATAAGAGGAACCCAAAGAGACACACATCAAGACAAATCATAATTAAAATGTTAAAAGTTAAAGACAAGAAGAGAATCTTAAAGACAGGAAAAAAAATACAATTTTCTAGATACAAGAAAACCCCTGCAAGACTATTAGCAGATTTTCTTCAGCAGCAACCCTGCACAATAGAATGGACTGGCATGATATATTCAAAGTGCTAAAACAAACAAAACAAATAGGAGTTGGAAGATGGCTGTGGGGTAAGAAGACCCGAGGCTCACCTCATTCCATGAACACAACTGGATAACTATCAAATGATCCCAAATGCCCCAAGAAATTGACTTGAAGACTGGCAGAACAAACTCCACAACTAAAGGTAGAGAAGAGGCCATGTTGAAGAAGGTAGGAAGTGTGGAGATGTGGTTTGGGAGAGAAGTGGATCATGGCTACTGCAGTGGGGAGGGAGCCATGGTTGCAAGAAGGGTGTGAGACAGACTGACACAGAGGAGAGCACACTGGGAAAACAAATCCTCATAGTTAATGCCCCAGTAGGGCATAAAGTCTGGAGTTTTAAAGGTCAACAGCCATGGCTGAGATAGAGCCCAGAGGGCATTGCATTGCTTTGGAGTCAAGGCATACAAACAACCCCTGACAGACAGTGAGGAAACTGAGATCTAAAAAGTAGCTGAGGCACACAGTAGGGAGGTTATTCACTCATCTCCTAGTGATATGAGATACAAAGGCAGAAGGAAAGGGCATATAGAATTAAATTTCCTTTAACCTGCAGCCCATTAACAAATACTTGAGGCAGGTAAAGTAAACATTTCTCCAAGAATGCCCTACTGTCTGAATGTTAATGTTTTGCTAGAGGGAAATACAACCTTAGTTTGACAATACCAGGCCTCCAGTATCCTGTGAGTCTTCTTTAGCATATGAAAATCTCTTTGGAAACTTCCTCTTGACTTCACCTCCCCAAACTCCCAAGTATATAATCAGTCTGTCCTCAAGGTACAGGGCAGCTCTTCCTGCCCATGGGTCTTGTCCCTGTGCTCTCATAAAATCGCCTCTTTTTTTTGCACCAAAGACATCTTTGAGAATTCTTTTTGACCATTAGCAACAAACCTTACCATCACTTCAAAAAAACATCATCACTAGAATATCCCAGGGAGGCAACATCACAGAGAAACCCCCTCCAGGAAGAAAGGAAATAGCCTGTGGCATTTCCTTCCCCCACCCCTCAACATTAACAGAGAGACATTTGTTGGAACTAGCACAGACAAATAGTTCCTACCTAATTTGCTTACACTAAACCCCAGCCCTGGATTCCAAAAGAACAACCCTTCCAGTCACCCTTGTCTCAGTCCCATTACAGTAGGCACCCTCCCCCTAGAAGACCAGCCCAAACCTCTGCTCACACCTTATCTCCTGATGGAGGAATTTTGCAGAGCCTCTGTGTCCATGGTGGTGAAAACAGGTTTCAGTTCACAAATAGACCAAAGCACACCTAGTTAAAATGAGCCACATTCAGGCTAAGGACCAAACACTGCCCACATTGAGCAAAGAGAGCCTTTGAAGATGACTAACCTGAAAAATAAAGCAGCCAGGACAAAACACCAGAGAACACATAACACACACTGGAGACACTCCTGAAAGAGCCAGGCCGTGGGCAACAGGGGACACTATATGGCAGGGCACTGCAGAACCACTTTTTCATAAGGCCATTATCCATAAGAATGGGAGATATAGTTGACTTTCATCACACACAGAAACAGGCATAGCGACTTAGAAAACATGAGAAGATAATGAAAATTATCCCAAACAAAGAAAAGTACAAGGCCATGGCCAGAGATCTACACAAAATAGATACAAGTAACATGTCTGATAGAGAATTTAAAGTAATATCATAAGGATAGTCACTGAACTCGATAAATAGTAGAAAACATGAGTGATACTCTTAATACAAAGATAAGGAATAACATAGTAGAGATAAAAGGCTCAATAAATAAAATGAGAAACATGTGTGATGGAATGGACAGCAGGCTGGAAGAAACAGAGGAATGAACTAATGACCTAGAAGACAGAGTAAGGGAAAGTAATCAAGTTGACCAAAAGAGAGCAAAAATAAATATGCAACATGAGAATAGACTTAAGGAACTCAGTGACTACATCAAGCATAATAATATTTATATTATAGGAATCCAGAAGCAGAAGCAGAAGCGGAGAAGGAAGAGGAGGAGGAGGAGGAGGAAGAGGAAAAAAAAGCGGACAGAAAATGTATTTGAAGAAAAAATAGCTGAAAACTTCCCTAATCTGAGTAAGGAAATAGGTATCTAAATTCAGGAGGAACAGAGCTCTCATCAAATAAACAAAAAGAAGATCCACACAAAGACATATTGTAATTAAAATTGGTAAAATATAATAATAAGGAAAAAAATTTAAAGCAGCAAGACAACAGAAGATATTAAGATGAAAATGGAAAACTCATAAGGCTAGCAGGGGATTTTTCAGTAGAAATTTTTCAAGACAGAAGGTAGTGGCATGATATATTCAAAGTGCTGAATGAGAAAATCTGTAGCCAACAATATTCTATCCTGCAAGGCTAACATTCAGAATAGGAGAGATAGTTTCTGAGACAAACAAAAGCTAAAGGAATTCATGACCACTAAGCCAACCCTAAAAGAAATATTAATGGGCCCTTTGAATGAAAAGGAAAGACCAAAAGTGATAGTATAAAGGTAGACAACACAAAAGCAGTAAAAATGAATATTTCTGTAAAATTCAGTCAAAGAATTCACAAAATGAAAGGATATAAAATATGACCACATACTTTTAAAATGTGGAGAGGAGTAAAAAATAAGATCAAACTTAAAGGGCCATCAACTTAATATAGACAGTTATACTCAGAAGAGCTTATATACAAAACTGATGGCACCATACATCAAAAAACACAAATAAATATGCAAAGAATAAAGAGAAATAAATCTAAATAGATCACTAAAGAAACTAAGCAAACCATGAAAGAGAGAAAGACAAGAAAGAATCAGAGAAAATCTTCAGAACAATCACAAAACAAATAATAAAATGACCATATACATATCTATCAACAATTACTTCAATGCAAATAAACTAAACACTCCATTCAAAAGACATATGGTGACTGAATGGATTAAAATAAGACTCAGTCTAAAAAAAAAAAAAAAAAAAAAGAGAGACTCATCTGTATGCTGCCTATGAGAAATTCATTTTAGACCTGCAAATTGAAAGTGAGGGGATGGAGAAACACCTATCATGTAAATGAATGTCAAAAGAAAGCTGGAGTAGCAATAAATATATCAGATAACAGGGACTTTAAAACAAAGACTAACAAGAGACAAAGAAGGTCACTATATCATAATAAAGGAGACCATCCGACAAGAAGATAAAACAATTGTAAGCATTTATGCCTCCCAAATCCAAGCACACAAGTATGTAAAAAAAAAAAATTAATGACCAACATAAAGGAACACTTTGACAATAATATAATAATAGTAGGGGACTTTAAACCCCACTTACCCCAATGGACAGATCATCTAAACAGAAAATCAACAAGGAAACAATGGCTTTGAAAAACACCCTGGAACAAATGGATTTAACAGACATATTCAGAACAATTTATCCTAAAGCAGCAGAATACACATTCTTCTCCAGTATACATGGAACATTCTTCAGAATAGATCACATAGCAGGTCACAGATCAGCCCTCCAAAAGTACAAAAAACCAAGATCATACCATGCATATTTTCAGACCACAATACTAGGAAACTTAAAAACCAGAAGAAAAACTGGAAAGACCACAAATACTTGGAGGTTAAAGAACATCTTATTCAAGGATGATTTGGTTAACCAGGAAAATAAAAGAAATAAAAAAGTACATGGAAGCAAATGAAAATGAAAACACAATAGTCCCAAACCTTTGAGATGCAGCAAAGGCAATCCTAAGAGGGAAGTATTTTGCAATACAAGCTTACATCAAGAAGCAAGAAAAGTCACAAAAACACAACTTAGCCTTACACCTAAAGGAGCTAAAGAAAAAAAAAGTAGCAGCAAAGCTCAAAGCAGCAGAAGAAGGGAAATAATAAAGATTAGAGCAGAAATAAATGATACAAAAACAAATAAAAACCCAGTAGAACATATCAACGGAACTAAGAAGTGGTTCTTTGAAAGAATTAACAAAATTGATAAATTTCTAGTCAGACTTATTAAAAAGAAGACAAAAGGCCCAAGTAGATAAAATCATGAATGAAAGAGGAGTGATCACAACCAACACTGCAGAAATACAAATAATAATAAGAGAATATTATGAAAAATATGTCAACAAACTGGGAAATCTGGAAAAAATGGACAAATTCCTAGAAACAAACTACCAAAACTGAAACAGGATGAAATAGAAAATGTGAACAGAGCCATAATCAGCAAAGAAATTGAATCAGTAATCAAAAATTTCCCAACAAACAAAGTCCAGAGACAGATGGCTTCCCAGAGGAATTCTACCAGACATTTAAAAAAGAGTTAATACTTATTCTTCTCAAATTGTTCCAAAAACTGCAAATGGAAAGAAAACTTTCAGATTTCTTCTATGGGGCCAGCATTACCCTGATTCCAAATCCAGACAAAGATCCCACTGAAAAGGAGAATTAAAGATCAATATTCCTGTTGAACATGACACAAAAATTCTCAACAAAATACTAGCAAATCAAAGTCAACAGCATATAAAAAGAATTATTCACCATGATCAACTGGGATTTAATCTTGGGCTTCAGGGGTGGCCCAATATTCACAAATCAATCAATGTGGTACACCACATTAATAAACAAAAGGATAAGAACCATATTATCCTCTCAATAGATGAAGAAAAACATTTGATGAAATACATCATCCATTCTTTATAAAAACCCTCAAGAAAGTAGAGATAGATGGAATATACCTCAACTTAAAAAAGCAATATATGAACGACCCACAGCTAATTTTATCCTCAATGGGGAAAACTGAGAACTTTTCCTCGATGGTCAAGAATAAGACAGGGTTGTCCATTCTCACCACTACTAATTAATATAGTACTGAAAGTCTTAGCCTCAGCAATTAGACAACAAAAAGAAATAAAAGGCAATCAAATCATCAAAGAAGTCAAACTTTCACTATTTGCTGACAACATGATACTCTAATGTGAAAAACATGAGACTTCACCAAAAAATTGCTAGAACTAATACATGAATTCAGCAAAGTCTCAGGATATAAAAGAATGTACAGAAGTCTGTTGCATTTTGACATACAAATAATGAAGCAGCAGAAATAGAAATCAAAGAATTGATCCCATTTACAATTACACCAAACCCCATGAGATACCTAGGAGTAAACCTAACTAAAGTAGTAAAAGATCTGTACTCTGAAAACTATAGAACGCTTATGAAGGAAATTGAAGAGGACACAAAGAAATGGAAAAGCATCTCATACTCCTCATACTCATTGGTTGGAGGAAAAAATATTGTTAAAATGTCTATACTACCCAAAACAATCTACACATTTAATTCAATCCCTATCAAAATTCCATGAGCATTTTTCACAGAGCTAGAACAAACAATCTTAAAATTTGTATGGAACCACAAAAGACCCTGAATAGCCAAAGCATCCTGAAAAAGAAAAGCAAAGTTGGAGGCATCATGTTTCCAACTTGAAGCATACCATAAACCAGTAGTCATCAAGATAGTATGGTGCTGGCATAAAAACAGATACAGTTAGGTCTCACTCTTCCACTCCCCGATTTGTGCTGTCTCTGTCAAAAATAAAATCAATAAAACTTACAAAAATGGTGCTGGGAAAACTAGACAGCAACATGCCAAAGAATGAAACCAGACCACTTTCTTACACCATAAACAGAAATAAATTCAAAAGGGATGAAAGACCTAACTGTAATATAGGAAACCATCAAAACCTTGGATAAAAACCCAGGCAGCCACCTCTTTGACCTTGGCTGCAGCGACTTCTTACTAGACATGTCTCTGGAGGCAAGGGAAACAAAAGCAAAAATGAACTATTGGGACTTCAAGATAAAAATCTTCTGCACAATAAAGAAAACAATCAACAAAACTAAAAGGTAGCCTATGGAATAGAAGAATATATTTGCAAACAACCTATCTGATAAAGGGTTAGTATCCAAGATATATAAAGAAGTTATCAAACTCAACATCCAAAAATCCAATAATCTAGTTAATAAATGGGTACAAGACATGAACAGAAATTTCTCCAAAGAAGACATACAGATGGAAAACAGACACATGAAAAGATGCTCAACATTGCTTATCATCAGAGAAATACAAATCAAAACCAGAATGAGATACCACCTCACACCTGTCAGAATGTCTAAAATCAAAAACATAAGAAACAACAAGTGCTGGTGAGGATTTGGAGAAAGGGGAACCATTTTGCACTCTTGGTGGGAATGTAAACTGGTACAGTCTCTGCGGAAAACAATATGGAGGTTCCTCAAAAGGATTAAATAGAACTACCTTATGATCCAGCAATTGCACTACTAGTTATTTACACAAAGAATACAAAAACACTAATTCAGAGGAATACATGTACCCAATGTTTATTGCAGCATTATTTCAAATCACCAAGATATGGAAACAGCCCAAGTGTCAATCAGTTTATAAATGGTTAACAAAAGAACAAATATATATCTACAACGGAATAGTATTCCTTCATTAAAAAAAATGACATCTTGCCATTTCCAATGGAACAGATGGAGCTAGAGAGTATAATGCTCAGTGAAATAAGCCATTCAGAGAAAGACAAATACCATATGATTTCACTTATGTGTGGAATTTAAGAAACAAAACAAATGAGCAAAGGGAAAAAAGAGAGAGATAGACAAATCAAGAAACAAACCACAGAGAACAAATTCATGGTTACAGGGCAGGAGTGTGAAGAGATAGGTAAACAGGTGATGGGGATAAAGGAGTGCACTTGTGATGAGCACCAAGTGATGTATGGAATTGTTGAATTTCTGTATTGTACACCTAAAACTAATATAATATTATATATTAACCAACTGGATAAAATAAAAACTTAAGAAGCTAAATGAAAAAAAAAAAAAGATGGGGTGGGGAGAGAAAAGAGCTAAAAGAATTCATCACCACCAAACAAGCTTTACAAGAAACTGAAAAGAAAGAGTGCTAATTAGTAAAGGGAAACATAAAAATCTAAATCTCACTTGTAAAGGTAAATTTGTGATAAAGGTAGTAGATTAATCAATTATAAAGCTAATATAAAGTTTAAAAGTGAAAATAACTGTAACTATAATAGTTAAGGGATACACAAGATAAAAAAGTAAAACATGACATCAAAAACATAAAATATAGAGCTTTAGAATGTGTTCAAACTTCACTTGCTATCAACTTAAAATAGACTGTAATAAATATAATTTGTTATATGTAAACTACTTAGAAAATAACCTCATAAAAACTCAAAAGATAATGAAAAAAATCTAAGCATACTACTCAAAAAATCATCAAACTACAAAAGAGGAGAACAGAAGAAAGAGAAACAAAGAGATGAACTACAAAACACCCAGAAGATAACAAAATGGCAATAAGTTATATCTATCAATAATTACATTAAGTGTAAATGAACTAAATTCTCCAATCAAAAGACTTAGGGTAGCTAAATGGATTTTAAAAATCTACATTCATCTCTATGCTGCCTACAAAAGATTCACTTCAAATGTTAGGAAGCACACACACTACAAGTGAAGAGATGAGGAAAGACACTCCATGCAAATGGGAACATACAAATTATATATATATATATATATATATATGTATATGTATACATATATATATATGTATATGTGTCTGTGTGTATGTATATGTATACATATATATATATGTATATGTGTCTGTGTGTATGTATATATATACACATATATATATGTTTGTGTGTATGTATATATAGTAGTTATATATATATATATATGGAAATATATATATATGGAAATATATATATATGG
Source organism: Panthera uncia (assembly GCF_023721935.1). NCBI lineage: Eukaryota > Metazoa > Chordata > Mammalia > Carnivora > Felidae > Panthera > Panthera uncia. The sequence continues at coordinate 26,190,363 of NW_026057581.1, forward strand.
AAATATATATATATGGAAATATATATATGGAAATA